>NC_092168.1:32579683-32584683 GCF_045791955.1 Oncorhynchus clarkii lewisi | reverse complement strand
CAGGAAGCACCAGTGACTCGGTCAATAAGAAAGTGGTCAGATGAAGCAGATGCTAAGCTACAGGACTGTTTTCCTAGCACAAACTGGAATATGTTCCGGGATTCTTCCGATGGCATTGAGGAGTAAACCACATCAGTCACTGGCTTCATCAATAAGTGCATCGATGACATCGTCCCCACAGTGACCCTACGTACATACCCCAACCAGAAGCCATGGATTACAGGCAACATCCGCACTGAGCTAAAGGCTAGAGCTGACGTTTTCAAGGAGCGGGACTCTAACCCGGAAGCCTACAAGAAATCCCGCTATGCCCTCCGACGAACCATCAAACAGGCAAAGTGCCAATACAGGACTAAGATTGAATCACACTACACCGGTTCCGACGCTCGTCTTATGTGGCAGGACTTGCAAACTATTACAGACTACAAAGGGAAGCAGAGCCACGAGCTGCCCAGTGACATGAACCTACCAGGCGAGCTAAATAACTTATATACTCGCTTTGAGGAAAGTAACACTGAAACATGTATGAGAGCACCAGCTGTTCCGCATGACTGCGGGATCACACTCTCCACATCCGATGTGACCTTTAAACAGGTCAACATTCACAAGGCCGCAGGGCCAGATGGATTACCAGGACATGTACTCCGAGCATGCGCTGACCAACTGGCAAGTGTCTTCACTGACATTTTCAACCTGTCCCTGACCGAGTCTGTAATACCAACATGTTTCAAGCAGACCACCATAGTCCCTGTGCCAACGAACACTAAGATAATCTGCCTAAATGACTACCGACCCGTAGCACTTATGTCTGCATCCATGAAGTGCTTTAAAAGGCTGGTCATGGCTCACATCAACACCATCATCCCAGAAACCCTAGACCCACTCCAATTTGCATACTGCCCCAACAGATCCACAGATGATGCAATCTCTATTGCACTCAACAATGCCCTTTCCCACCTGGACCAAAGGAACACATATGTGAGAATGCTATTCATTGACTACAGCTCAGCGTTCAACACTATAGTGCTCTCAAAGCTCAACACTAAGTTAAGGACCCTGGGACTAAACACCTCCCTCTGCAACTGGATCCTGGACTTCCTGGCGGGCCGCCCCCAGGTGGAACAACACATCCGCCACGCTGATCCTCAAACGGGGGCCCCTCAGAGGTGCATGCTCAGTCCCCTCCTGTACTTCATGGCCAGGCACAACTCCAACACCATCATTAAGTTTGCCGATGACACAACAGTGGTAGGTCTGATCACCGACAACGATGAGGTCAGAGACCTGGTCGTGTGGTGCCAGGACAACAACTTCTCCCTCAACGTGATCAAGACAAAGGAGATGATTGTGAACTACAGGAAAAGGAGGACCGAGCACGCCCCCATTCTCATTGACGGGGATGTAGTGGAATAGGTTGAGAGGTTCAAGTGCCTTGGTGCCCACATCACCAACAAACTATCATTGTCCAAACACACTAAGACAGTCGTGAAAAGGGCACGACAAAACCTATTCCCCCTCAGGAGACTGAAAAGATTTGGCATGGGTCCTCGGATCCTCAAGAGGTTCTACAGCTGCACCATCAAGAGCATCCTGATTGGTTGCATCACTCCCTGGTCTGGCAACTGCTCGGCCACCGACCACAAGGCACTACAGAGGGTAGTGCGTACGGCCCAGTACATCACTGGGGCCAAGCTTCCTGCCATCCAGAACCTCTATATCAGGCGGTGCCAGAGGAAGGCCCTAAAGATTTGTCAAAGACTCCAGCCACCCTATTCATAGACTGTTCTCTCTGCTACCGGCAAGTGGTACCGGAGCTCCAAGTCGAGGTCCAAAAGGCTTCTAAACAGCTTCTACCCCCAAGCCATAAGACTCCTGAACAGCTAATCAAAGGGCTACCCAAACCCCTCTTTTACGCTGCTGCTACTCTCTGTTTATTATCTATGCATAGTCACTTTAACTCTACCTACATGTACATATTACCTCAATTACCTCAACTAACCGGTGCCCCCGCACATTGACTCTGTACCGGTACCCCCTGTATAAAGCCTCACTATTGTTATTTTACTGCTGCTCTTTAATTACTTGTTATTTTTATTTCTTATTCTTATTCATTTTTTTTTTAACTGCATTGTTGGTTAGTGGCTCGTAAGTAAGCATTTCACTGTAAGGTGACTGTGACTGTGTAACTTTGCTGAATGGACCCATCAGTCTTATCTTTGATATCAGTATTATAACAGTAGTAAATACACAGGAAATTATATTAACCATTCCTTGTGCCAATAGTAGATGTTGAGCACTAACCTAAAACCTGTGGTGGAAAAAGTACCCAATTGTCATACTTGAGTAAAAGTAAAGAAACCTTAGTAGAAAATGACTCAAGTTAAAGTGAAAGTCATCCTGTAAAATACTACTTGAGTAAAAGTCTAAAAGTACTTGGTTTTAAATACACTTACGTATCAAAAGTAAAAGTATAAATAATTTCAAATGTATTATATTAAGCATACCAGAAGACACCATTTAAAAACATTTTTACGGTTAGGGCCACACTACAACACTCAGACATCATTTACAAATTAAGCATTTGTGTTTAGTCCACCAGATCAGAGGCAGTAGGGATGACCAGGGATGTTCTCTTGATAAGTGTGTGGATTAGACAATTTTCTTGTCCTGCTAAGAATTCAAAATGTAACTAGTACTTTTGGGTGTTAGGGAAAATGTATGGAGTAAAAAGTACATTATTTTATTTAGGAATGTAGTGAAGTAAAAGTAAAAGTTGTCAAACAAATTAATAGTAAGGTAAATTACAGATACCCCAAAAATCGACTTGAGTTGTACTTTAAAGTATTTTTTACTTAGGTACTTTACACCACTGCCTAAAACTAGCTTTAATGTTGAATCAAGGATAGCGCATCAAGTGGGGAGCCTTCTATTTTCAATGTTTCATTGAGGAGCCCATGACATCCCAAATAGCAGCTTTTCTTTACAGCTCTTTCATAACATCATAAAACAGCAATAAAGAGTTATTGTCTGTTTCAAGCATCTGTTAATTAAACTACAATCATCATAATAAATATTATATCAGAGAAGATAAGATACTGTTACATACTGTAACAACCACCCAGATACAGTGCCTTGCGAAAGTATTCGGCCCCCTTGAACTTTGCGACCTTTTGCCACATTTCAGGCTTCAAACATAAAGATATAAAACTGTATTTTTTTGTGAAGAATCAACAACAAGTGGGACACAATCATGAAGTGGAACGACATTTATTGGATATTTAAAACTTTTTTAACAAATCAAAAACTGAAAAATTGGGCGTGCAAAATTATTCAGCCCCTTTACTTTCAGTGCAGCAAACTCTCTCCAGAAGTTCAGTGAGGATCTCTGAATGATCCAATGTTGACCTAAATTACTAATGATGATAATCAACTTGTAATCAAGTCTCCGTATAAATGCACCTGCACTGTGATAGTCTCAGAGGTCCGTTAAAAGCGCAGAGAGCATCATGAAGAACAAGGAACGCACCAGGCAAGTCCGAGATACTGTTGTGAAGAAGTTTAAAGCCGGATTTGGATACAAAAAGATTTCCCAAGCTTTACATCCCAAGGAGCACTGTGCAAGCGATAATATTGAAATGGAAGGAGTATCAGACCACTGCAAATCTACCAAGACCTGGCCGTCCCTCTAAACTTTCAGCTCATACAAGGAGAAGACTGATCAGAGATGCAGCCAAGAGGCCCATGATCACTCTGGATGAACTGCAGAGATCTACAGCTGAGGTGGGAGACTCTGTCCATAGGACAACAATCAGTCGTATGTTGCACAAATCTGGCCTTTATGGAAGAGTGGCAAGAAGAAAGCCATTTCTTAAAGATATCCATAAAAAGTGTTGTTTAAAGTTTCCACAAGCTACCTGGGAGACACACCAAACATGTGGAAGAAGGTGCTCTGGTCAGATGAAACCAAAATTGAACTTTTTGGCAACAATGCAAAACGTTATGTTTGGCGTAAAAGCAACACAGCTGAACACACCATCCCCACTGTCAAACATGGTGGTGGCAGCATCATGGTTTGGGCCTGCTTTTCTTCAGCAGGGACAGGGAAGATGGTTAAAATTGATGGGAAGATGGATGGAGACAAATACAGGACCATTCTGGAAGAGAACCTGATGGAGTCTGCAAAAGACCTGAGACTGGGACGGAGATTTGTCTTCCAACAAGACAATGATTCAAAACATAAAGCAACATCTACAATGGAATGGTTAAAAAATAAACATATCCAGGTGTTAGAATGGCCAAGTCAAAGTCCAGACCTGAATCCAATCGAGAATCTGTGGAAAGAACTGAAAACTGCTGTTCACAAATGCTCTCCATCCAACCTCACTGAGCTCGAGCTGTTTTGCAAGGAGGAATGGGAAAAAATTTCAGTCTCTCGATGTGCAAAACTGATAGAGACATACCCCAAGCGACTTACAGCTGTAATCGCAGCAAAAGGTGGCGCTACAGAGTATTAACTTAAGGGGGCTGAATAATTTTGCACGCCCAATTTTTCAGTTTTTGATTTGTTTAAAAAGTTTGAAATATCCAATAAATGTCGTTCCACTTCATGATTGTGTCCCACTTGTTGTTGATTCTTCACAAAAAAATACAGTTTTATATCTTCATGTTTGAAGCCTGAAATGTGGCAAAAGGTCGCAAAGTTCAAGGGGGCCGAATACTTTCGCAAGGCACTGTATATTCACCTTTCAGGCTTGTCAAAACAATTACACACAGAGCAATCAAATGATCCAGATAAAAGGGATAAAACACTCACTCACTCACACACACACACACACACACACACACACACACACACACACACACACACACACACACACACACACTTTCCTTCCTGTCAAGTCAACCCCCATACAGATTTCAAGCCAGTTCTATCTTTATGGAGATGCACTTGATACACACACAAGTGAGCACACACACACACACACTCAAAAGTGCATGCG
>NC_092168.1:32559683-32574683 GCF_045791955.1 Oncorhynchus clarkii lewisi | reverse complement strand
CGCATGACTGAGTTTAGAGGCAATTTGGAACCGATTAAAGATAGCTAAAGCAAGATTGAATAGAGGGTCAACAGTATTACGATAACACGCTAACAGCACTGTCTGACTACTGTGTGAAATCTCATCATGTGGCACCCTATTCCCTTCATAGAGCACTACTTTTGACCAGGACCCATAAGGCGCTTGTCAAAAGTAGTGCACTATATGGTGAATCGGGTGCCATTTGGGACAGAGGCTCGATCTGCCTAACCCATTTCCTTAGGGTGTAGAAACACACAGAGTACTTCAGTAAGTACTTAAGACAAATGATTTTAAAAGTCAGTTTGTCAATAGGAAGCGTATAACAATTTAACCATTTTACAGGTTATATATTTGGTCATCCGACACTGGCATTATAATTCCTCTTGAAAGGGGTTACACATCTACCACACATTGCACTGCATGTAGGTTTATTTCAGTCCAGCATTTCACTTAAGGGTATAAAGGACTTTACGTAAAAAGGTTTTATGTAATAAAACCCTAGCTGCATGTCACAGTCAAGGTATTTTACTGTACAGTAGAACTGCTTCTCTCCATCCACATTAGCAAATGCCGATAGGACACCAATCCTTCTAACATTTAGGGGGATAGCAGCACAGACCCAGCCACTTCTCCAAGTGTTGGCTCTCACAGGCTTCTTCCACACATTAATGTAGACCGTCTATCTGTCTCTCTCGCAAATTAATCTTCCTTAATTTGACTGCTATCTACTTTTTTCACAGTCCTTCCTTCTCTCCCTCTCTCTCTTGCACACTCCTTATTTTCTTAATCTGTTTTATTTTTAATTTCTCTCTCCTTCTCGCTCCCTCCCTCACCCCTGTCTAACACTTGCTCACACCCTGACACTTCTCAACATTTGAATCCAAGGGGGTTCAATTACTAATTGGTCAACAAACTTCTCATCTCAAGTCAATTTGTAGCCAGTGGCTAGCCCCTGACTGTGTGTGAGAGAGCTCCTTTTCCTGCTGGGCATGGTCCGCTCATATTACCAAAGGGATGTATTGACATGTGTCATGGTGGTGGACATCCAAGCCCCTGTCACCTGCTGCTGATTGGGATGATCACCAGTGTCAGGTGAAGCACAACTGCATAATCCTGCTATGATTTCTTGATTCGTAATACAATACACTCAAAAAGACACACACACACACATGCACGAACACACACACACGCACACACACCACCTCCAACTGCAACAGCATGATGCAATTTAGACCGCTGGGGAGCTGGGGGTAAGGGACGGAGAGGGAGAGGGAGATTCTAAGACTAAATCGTACATTGACATACATTGTCATATACTGTATCAGTCAAAAGTAAGGACACACTGACACATTCAAGGGTTTTTCTTTATTTTTGCTATTTTCTACATTGTAGAATAATAGTGAAGACATCAAAACTATGAAATAGCACATGGAATCATGTAGTAATCAAAAAAGTGTTAAACAAATCAAAATATATTTTATATTTGAGATTCTTCAAAGTAGCCACCCTTTGCCTTGATGACAGCTCTGCACACTCTTGGCATTCTCTCAACCAGCTTCATGAGACAG
This sequence comes from Oncorhynchus clarkii lewisi, assembly GCF_045791955.1. Classification (NCBI taxonomy): domain Eukaryota; kingdom Metazoa; phylum Chordata; class Actinopteri; order Salmoniformes; family Salmonidae; genus Oncorhynchus; species Oncorhynchus clarkii. The sequence goes on along the minus strand of NC_092168.1, from coordinate 32,573,094 downwards.
TCACCTGGAATGCATTTCAATTAACAGGTGTGCCTTGTTAAAAGTTCATTTGTAGAATTTCCTTCCTTCTTAATGCGTTTGAGCCAATCAGTTGTGTTGTGACAAGGTAGGGTTGGTATACAGAAGATAGCCCTATTTCAATCCGGAAAATGTCAAGAACTTTGAAAGTTTCTTCAAGTGCAGTTGCAAAAACCCTAAAGCTCAATAATGAAACTGGCTCTCATTAGGACCACCACAGGAAAGGAAGACTCAGGGTTACCTCTGCTGCAGAGGTTAAATTAATTACAAGCTTCAGAAATTGCAGCCCAAATAAATGCTTCACAGAGTTCAAGTAACAGACACATCTCAAAATCAACTGTTCAGAGGAGACTGAGTGAATCGGGCCTTCATGGTCAAATTGCTGCAGTGAAACCACTACTAAAGGACACCAATAATAAGAAGAGACTTGCTTGGGCCAAGAAACACGAGCAATGGACATTAGACTGGTGGAAATCTGTCCCTTGGTCTGATGAGACCAAATTTGCGATTTTTGGTTCCAACCACTGTGTGTTTACGAGACGCAAAGTAGCTGAACGGATGATCTCCGCATGTGTGGTTCCCACTGTGAAGCATGGAGGAGGAGGTGTGATGATGTGGGGGTGCTTTGCTGGTGACACTGTCTGTGATTTATTTAGAATTCAAGGCACACTTAACCAGCATGGCTACCGTAGCATTCTGCAGCAATACACCATCCCATTTGGTTTGCGCTTAGTGGGACTATCATTTGTTTTTCAACAGGAAAATGATGGAAAACACACCTCCAGGCTTTAAGATGGCACCGGAGAAGAAGGCTGACGTTTACGTGTCCCTAACCAATTGTGTTTTTTTATTTGTTTCTTTGCATTGTTTGTAACTTATCTTTTTATTTATTTTGTACATAAAGTTGCTGCTACCGTCTCTTATGACTGAAAATAACTTCTGGACATCATAACTGCGATTACTCACCACGAACTGGCAGAATCCTTTTTTTCCTTTAACGAGTCTGACGAGCCCAATGTGAATGACACGTCATTTTCATGAAGAGAAGGTGGAGAAAAAGGGTCCGGAGGGCGGGCTGCCTTCTGTAAATAACAGCTGGTGCATGGTATCTAAGGAAGTCTCGAGGTTTTGCTCACCTGAGGTAGAGTATCTCATGATAAGCTGTAGACCACACTATCTACCTAGAGAGTATTCATCTGTATTTTTCGTAGCTGTCTACATACCACCACAGACTGCTACTGGCACTAAGACCGCACTCAATGAGCTGTATTCCGCCATAAGCAAACAGGAAAAAGCTCACCCAGAGGCGGCGCTCTTAGTGGCCGGGGACTTTAATGCAGGGAAACTTAAATCTGCCTTACCAAATTTCTATCAGCATGTTAAATGTACAACCAGAGGGAAAAAACAATGGACCACCTTCACTCCACACAAATCGGAGGGCCTGTTGTCCGGACCTCTGGCAGTCTCTATGGGGGTGCCACAGGGTTCAATTCCCGGACCGACTCTTTTCTCTGTATATATCAATGATGTCGCTCTGCTGCTGATGATTCTCTGATCCACCTCTACACAGACAACACCATTCGGTATACTTCTGGCCCTTCTTTGGACACTGTCTTAACAAACCTCCAGGGCACGACAAAGCCTATTCCCCCTCAGAAGACTGAACATATTTGGCATGGGTCCTCAGATCCTCAAAAGGTTCTACAGCTGCACAATCGAGAGTATCCTGACGGGTTGCATCCCTCCTCGGCATCTGACCATAAGGCACTACAGAGGGTAGTGCGTAGTACATCACTGGGCCAAGCTTCCTGACATCCAGGACCTATATACTAGGCGGTTTCAGAGGAAGGACCCCCCTTTGTTTTTACACTTCTGCTACTCGCTATCTATTATCTATGCATAGTCACTTCACAAATTACTAACCTGTACCCCCGCACATGTATTCAGTATCGGTGTCCCTTGTATATAAGCCTCATTGTTATTATGTAATTTTCTTGTGTCACTTTTTGATTTGATTTTTTTACTTTAATTAATTTAGTAAATATTTTCTTCACTCTATTCTTGAACTGCATTTCACTGTAAGGTGAATTTTTGTAAGGTTGTATTTGACGCATGTAACAAACAAAATTGGATTTGAATAGAGGGGGGAATGACAGCAGACAGCAGGGCTCAGGGTTGAGGGAGCATATGAGGGGAAGTCAAAGTCAAAAGCTTCATCTCTGTTCCGAGTCCTGACTATGGTTCTGTTCTAAACGGAACCCCATTCCCTATATAGTTCACTACTTTTGACCAGAGGTTGGTCCCTGGTCAAAAGTAGTGCACTATAATAGGGTACCTTTTGGAATGCAACCTATGTAAGCCTGCCCTGCATGGACATAATGTAGAGCTATTGTGGCTCGTTTAACTTCAATCTGCCCTGGCACTGGTTGACAAATGGAGCCGTCACTTCCCATCTGGGGCCTCTAGCTCACCTCCTGCTGCCCTGGCTGTCCTAAACACTGCCAGTCCTCTGAGCAGAGGAGAAAAGAGCACTACGTTCACTCCCCATGTTAAACTAAGGCCCCCATATGTCAAACGTCCCCATAAAACATGCACAGTCTGGCGTCACCCTCCTAGGACTACTGGGACAATAGCGGACACATTTCCCGGTACCTCTCCATCCATTCTCAGTACAACTGTAATGTCTTTCTACTGTATCTGAACAAAACAACCTCCTAAAACAGAGAGAGACTGGGTATGGTACCATCAGCCACCTACTGTACTAGGGCGACACACACACATTATTTCATGAACTGTCTCTATCCATACCCAGTCCTACTGTAAAAGCTCTCTCTCTATCTGATACAGGTGGTCTGTCTATCTACCCTATCTGGACATCAGCAGTAAAGCTGTTTGCAGTTAGAGTCAGCAGTTTGACCAGCAGGAAATTCAAAGTATGAGTCCAACTGGGGATACTTGGAAGAACAATATTACTGGGCATAATGACCAGTGGTGAAAACTGTTGCAGTAAATTATTGGGTCTGTAACTTAAAACCTCTTAAGGATCCGCCCCTTTTTTTCAATTTTCACCTTTAAATTAAAAAATATATATTTCACCTTTATTTAACCATGTAAGCTAGTTGAGAACAAGTTCTCATTTTCAACTGCGACCTGGCCACCTAAAATCACATACCCAAATCCCAAATCTCACATACCCAAAACTGCCTGTAGCACAGGACCTGAAGCAAGGATATGCATATTCTTAATACCATTTGAAAGGAAACACTTTGAATTTCATGGAAATGTGAAATTAATGTAGGAAAATATAACACATTAGATCTGTTGAAAGATAATACAAAGAAGATACCAACTTTTTTTGCACCATCATCATTATTCCAGCCCAGGCTCAATTTACATTTTGGCCACTAAATGGCAGTCGTGTATGTGCAAAGTTTTAGACTGATCCAATGAACCATTGCATTTCTGTTCAAAATGTTGTATCAAGACTGCCAAAATGTCCCTAATTGGAATATTAATAACTTTCAAGTTCATAAGTGTGCACTCTCCTCAAACAATAGCATGGTAGTCTTTCACTGTAATGGCTACTGTAAATTGGACAGTGCCGTTAGATTAACAAGAATGTAAGCTTTCTGCAAATATCAGATATGTCTATGTCCTGGGAAATGTTCTTGTTACTTACAACCTCATGCTAATCGCATTAGCACACATTAGGTCAGCCGTCCCGTGGGAAGGAGACCAATCTGTAGAGATCCTTAAGATGATTTATTAATAATGCTGAAAGTATGAGGACAAATCAATAATGTTTTTTTTTTTCAATAAACAAATAACATGTCACAGTGGAAATCTCTACATCAAGTTTCTACAATGAGATATCTACTGTATATCACCTTCAATAGAATGCTTCTACTTTACCACAACAAAATCTGCAGGACATGTCTTAGTGCAGCTCAATGCAACGACAACCAGAGCCAACACAAACAGTCTCACAAAACAGTCTCATCAAGAAATGTCACAGACAAGACTCACAGACACAAATGACAAGCCTCATATTCTGAGAACATATGAAATATTAAGCAATTCAGGAGCAAATTTCCTTTTGAAATGTCAGAAAGGAAAATTCATTAAAAAAAGACATTAAAGAAAGGAATGAATAATACTCACTGTATTACGTCCACAGTGTCCCTGTTCTGAAAGCCAAACGTCACTGAGAGAACGCTTTGATACCATGCAACAGATTGGTAATGCTCAGAGCTATCTGAATGACAGTCATGACAGCCTGGTGTCTCAGACATCTTACTTCTACCCCCTCCTTTTTCGAACATTCTGTTAAAAATCGCGCAACTTTTCAGCGTCCTGCTACTCATGCCAGGAATATAGTATATGCATATGATTAGTATGTGTGGATAGAAAACACTCTGAAGTTTCTAAAACTGGTTAAATCACGGCTGTGACTATAACAGATCGTGTGTTTCATTGAAAAACGCAAGAAAAACTGCTCTCTGAAAGCTAAAAATAATTTCCATAAGTCACTTCCATGGGTTGTTAAAAGAGGACAAAATTTAATATCGACCTGCATGCAATTCATACAAATTCCACACGATGTCGCCATTGTCGTCATGTTCAATTGAATTTTTTGTTGGAAAATCCATCTATCTGGCTTCCGTTTCTTCCAGTCTCCACCAGGATGTTGTTAATGTGGACATGGGCAGCCATTGATTTGCACACGAGGAGCTATTGAATATACATCGCCCTGTAATCATTTTGATAGATTATAAACGTTTACTAATACCTAAAGTTGGATTACAAAAGGATTTCGAAGTGTTTTGTGAAAGTTTATCGTCGACTTTTTTAATTTAAAAAAATGATGCAGCGTTAAAAAAACGATGTTTTTTTCTGAATGACACAGCTTCCATAGAAAGCTATTTTGGGTATATATGGACCGATTTAAACGAAAAAAAGACCCAATAGTGATGTTTATGGGGCATATAGGAGTGCCAAGAAAGAAGCTCGTCAAAGGTAATGAATGTTTTATATTTTATTTCTGCGTTTTGTGCTGCGTCGGATAAGCAGAGTCTTTGTTTACGTCGCATTCAGGCATTTTCAGGTGGTGCATGCTATCAGATAATACCTTCTCATGCTTTCGCCGAAAAGCATTTTAAAAATCTGACTTGTTGGCTAGGTTCACAACGAGTGTAGCTTTAATTCAATACCCTGCTTGTGAATTTTGATCAAGGTTTGAGTTTAAACGAGTACATTTAGCATTTAGCGTAGCGCATTTGCATTTCCAGGTGCCTACTTGAGACATATGCGTCTCAAGTAGAATCAAGAAGTTAAAGAGGTGCACAAAGGGTCCTATGCAATATGATATATACATGTATGCAGGGTTCCAGGGTTCCAGTACTGTTTTCATCTCATTTCAACCAGCGTTGTAAACATTGAAATTAAGGTAACACCAGAGTAAACTGCCTCCTACTCAGTCCCAGATGCTAATATATGCATATTATTATTAGTATTTGATAGAAAACACTCTGAAGTTTCTAAAACTGTTTGAATGATGTCTGTGAGTATGACAGAACTCATATGACAGGCAACAAATTGAGAAAAAATCCAAACAGGAAGTGGGAAATCTGAGGTTTGTCGTTTTTGAACTCAGCCCCTATCGAATTCACAGTGGGATATGGGTTATGTTGCACTTCCTAAGGCTTCCACTAGATCTTTAGAGCATTGTTTCAGGCTTCTACTGTGAAGTGGGACCGGATGAGAGCTCTTTGAGTCAGTGGTCTTGCAGAGAGCCGGTCACGTGCATTTCACAGACAATGGAATTCTCCGGTTGGAACATTATTGAACATTTATGATAAAAACATCCTAAAGATTGATTCTATACTTAGTTTGACAAGTTTCTACGACCTGTAATATAACTTCTTGAACCTTTTGTCTGACTGGACCTAAATTAATTAAGAACAAGTTCTTTTTTACAATGACAGCCTAGGAACAGTGCCGTGTTCAGGCAGAAAGACCACCATCCCAACCGTGAAGCACGGGAGTGGCAGCATCATGTTGTGGAGGTGCTTTGCTGCAGGATGGGACTGTGCACTTCACAAAACAGTGGAAGGAAAATTATGTGGATATATTGAAGCAACATCTCAAGACATCAGTCAGGAAGTTAAAGCCTTTTTTGTTTGTTTTTTTGGTATCCAATTGTTTAAGTAGTTACTATCTTGTCTCATCACTACAACTCCCGTACGGGCTCGGGAGAGACGAAGGTTGAAAGTCATGCGTCCTCCGATACACAACCCAACCAAGCCGCACTGCTTCTTAACACAGCGCGCATCCAACCCGGAAGCCAGCCGCACCAATGTGTCGGAGGAAACACTGCGCAACCTTGAGTCAGGAGTCACTGGTGCGCGATGAGACAAGGATATCCCTACCGGCCAAACCCTCCCTAACCCGGATGACGATAGGCCAATTGTGCGTCGCCCCACGGCCCTCCCAGTCGCGGCCGGTTGCGACAGAGCCTGGGCGTCTCTGGTGCAGTACAGCGCCCTTAACCACTGCGCCACCCAGGAGACCAGGAAGTTAAAGCTTGTTCGCAAATGGGTCTTCCAAATGGACAATGACCCCAAGCATACTTCCAAAGTTGTGGCAAAATGGCTTAAGGACAACAAAGTCAAGGTATTGGAGATGCCATCATAAAGCCTGACCTCAATCCTATCGAACATTTGTGGGCAGAACTGAAAAAGCGTGTGCAAGCATGTTTACAACGCTGGTTCAAATCCAATGAATTTTCAGTGTTGATTCCATGCCACAATACGTTGACAAATGACTTTGAAACAACGTTGATTCAACCTGTGTTTTTCCCAGTGGGATTGGTCTCTTCTTCTAGTATACAGTAGGTCTTCTCTGAGCAGGGCTCTTGAAAGATGTTCATTGTCCTATTTACAAAATGCACAAAGCACAGGGCACAATGCACATATCTACCACAAGAGGTTGGTGACACCTTAATTGGGGAGAACAGGCTCGTGGTAATGGCTGGAGTGGAATAGCTGGAATGATATCAAATACATTAAACAAATGGTTTCCATGTGTTTTGATGCCTTTCCATTTGCTCCATTCCAGCCATTAATATGAGCCGTCCTCCCCTCACCAGCATCCATTGATATCTACACTATTATGTTCATGTTGTATGTGCTTCAGCCCTTTCCCAGTAACTGTGCCTAATTTGGTTAGGGATTATTTGAATATTGGGCTGTTTTTGCAACAAGCCTCTCATACATAATTGGAGCACATTGAGAGTGTTCCTGTTTCTTTTTCCGGATGGAGATTCAAGAGCTTTGTTGGTGTTGATTTTGGGAATTAATTAGCACGTTTGTGATTATCTACAATGCATTCAGAAAATCAAATGAATGTGTGTCACAAAGGATTCTGAAAGTTTCCCAAACAATTAGTCACGATTATATAAAAGGCTTGGCTCGGTAAACGTGCCCAATAAAAGGTTTGCTGAAGTGAATACATCATGAAGGGCTCCCAGACTGACCCAGACTGACCCAGACTGACCCAGACTGCACTGTGTGAACACAATAGGCATGAAACACGCAGATGGATTTAATACATTTGCCTTTATATTTACCAATTTATATGAACAATTATCTTCCTCTAATATCTTCTCAGATGATTCCGATAAAAAGGACTGGATCACTGTTAAAAAGGCTTTATTTATTTCAAAGGTAGATTTGTTGTTGTGACTCGGCAGTCGATGATGTGTTTGTCTGGCATTTACATCTGAACTCAGCTGTTCGCAACGGATACACAGTCACATCATCTCACATAGATCAGAGACATAATTACAGTTATTATATTAGTTACCTCAATGAGTAAACGTACAGCTGACGTCAATACACGTTACACAGGTCGTACATGAATTGCCTCATTATGTGTATTATTGTGCAGAAGTTTGTGAGTTCGTTTAGTTTATTAGGATCCTCATTAGCAGTTGCTTATGCAGCAGCAACCCTTACTGGGGTCCACAAGTTTGTGTCCTGGTTCAGGAAGATAAATACAGAACTCACACTGTTGCACAAGCCGTGAGTTTGTTATAGCAACGCGTTGAGACAACAGGATGTTTGCTGTACTTATGGGCCCGTATTTATCAACATGAATTATTTTTGTATACCTTCAAGAGACTTGACTGCAGCATACAAACACATGTTGGAAGTACAGATGAAAAAGCCCCAATGCACCAAGAGCTACCGCAGCAATCACAACTCATACATATTTCATCCAGAGTAGACTGGATCTCCTTCCTTCCCCTCTGTTTGATTCTGTGAACTGAAGTGTGTGTGTGTGTGTGTGTGTGCACGCGCGTGCTGGGGGGGTTAATGTAGTGTGTGTGTACTGGGGTGGGCATCTTCCACAACAAGTTTACAGAAGTGTGGTTAGATAAAACTGTTCCTTGTCAGACCTCGTCAAAGGAAACCGTGAAACCAATAATCAGCTGCCGTGGTTCACTGAACACAGTTTGTGCTCAAAGACAATGTTGATGTCATCATCAGAGGTATAATTTTGATACTTATTGCTGGAGAATAAAACAAGATTGTGTGATGATGTGATTTTCTACATGGCTGCCTGCTTTGTAACACATATAGTTCCCTGCTTTGGAATAGTTGTCATCCTTGGAAGGATCGGATGGCATGTCAACTTCATCGAGGCAAAGCTTGTTTAATAATATATCTACTGCAAAGTCACACCATACACACTCTCAAATATGAGTCTGATAGCTCTGTTTATCCTGCAGGCAAATGTTTAGAATTTGAAGAGTTCTAGAATTTGAGGAGTTCTAGAATTTGAGGAGTTCTAGAATTTGAGTTCTCTGTGACATTTTACAGGTATTAAACAGTCAACAGTTGTGGTTGTCCTTTCCAAGCTTTAATCTGGAATACATTTTCCAAACACATGTTATTAATGATGATCTCATGGTTGAACCCTCCAGGTCTAATCCAGTCTATACAGAGTACAGTTGACTGTAGGCCTCCTGGAGGTTTCAACAGCACAGAAGCATATTTCCATACTTCTGGTCCAAATGTATCCGGCTATCCATCCTCTCAATCGGTGTCACACATAGATGAGACTGGGTTCAGAACCAACAGAAAGGCCTGTTTTCCATCTAGGAGCACTTTGTCAGGGTGGTAGGGACTCTTACCGCTGCAGCCCAGTTCTCCCTCAGTGTGTAACCATGACATGATCATTATTATGACAGGGAATGGAACCTCACAACAGATTCATCACATTCTTCTCAAGTCTTCTTTACTGAATTTGCAATGTGCAGTCTTTTCACATACTGTATCGCAGTTGTTGTTTCTACATTGTGTATTTCTCTCTCTCTCTATCTCATTGTTACTGTGCACCTGCAACAAGACAGCTCAGTGAGAGTGCCTTTTTGAATGTTCAATACCATAAGCAAGTGAAATAATATGACAACAAACTGCAATGAAAGCAGTGTGACCTCCATTGGCACATGGCACATTCCAATCTACTCTCTGTCATTCCTCCCAGTGTAACCTCAATTCAATTTCTATCAACACTTGTTTTTTAAACGTCTGCAGTCGCCTCAGTTTGAATCAATACCATTGCTCTATTTCCCCTACTTTGATAGTGCTGTCTGCCAGAGGTGGCAACATCGTTGAAGCTCCCCTGAGCTTGGGAACGAATCTGAGTAAATCCACAGTGTTTCTGTGTGTGTGTGAGTGCGTGTGCATTCGTGTGTGTGTGCAAATCCACAGGGAGTGTAATTGGAAACGCACAGCGGAGGTGAACAAGATAAGTCTCAGGGGGGGGGGAACTAAAAACACCACACTATAAAGGTCCTGCCTGTCACAAAGAGCCCATTTCAAATCTCCCAAAGACATCTAAGGACAGGAATTCAAAGTTACAGGATCGGCATCTTTTCTACGAGCAAAATACAGTAACACTTTATGGGTGAAATGCACTGCTTAGGAATCAGTGGTGGATTAGTGCATTTCACCTTGGTTAAGGAGAGAGGGTTTGGCCACCCAGAAACAGAAAAGAGACAAGGATTATGGCCAACACAAAAGAGACAAGGATTATGGCCAACAGAAAAGACACATTATGCTGTAATGACACCAGGCAGGGATTGCTGACGTGTTGATGTGGTCTGAAGGTGAACCAGATATCCATCGGAGAGCAGTGAGAGAGGCTTAGAAGCTGCCAGTCTAAATCTGCGTCACAAATGGAACCCTATTCTCCCTGTGGGCCTCATCAAAAGTAGTGCACTACTTTTGATCTAGGGAACAGGATGCTATTTGGGACAGCCGAGGCTCCTGTCTCTCACAGCAAAATGTGACTTACACGTCCTCTGGTTGTGGATCTGCATCGAGTGTAGTTAAACAAGAAGAGCATCAGCAGAACACTACATCCCACACACACACACACACATAAACACACACCCAACTCCACCTACCCCCCGCCACTCCCACCACACACACTGTCCCCATCCCCATCAATAACCGACAGAATATAAGAATATATACATGTAAAAGAGCCATTACATGGAATTAGGTGCTAGCAATAAATTGAGAGCTTTTCCCAACTTTGACAGTGATCCCAGTGCATTAAAGCAGGAATGCCCTCAGTGTTCCAGTTCAGTGGCCAGGCCTCCTCTCTGGGGTGTCATTACGCTGTTTTATCTCAAAGGGACACCTGGACTGGCCCGATACTGCATCAACCTGTCTGTCTGTACCTCAGATGGCAGGGGCCATAGGGGAGTAAGAAATAAGGTGACATTTGGGACAAACGTCCTAACTTTATAGCAGTACACTGACCATTACCATAAAACCAGAAAAATGACAGAGAATGAGATGAGAATGTGCTGGTACAACACCTAATTTCATGACTTCAAAACACACAGTGGGAGGTAGCTACAGGAGAAGAGGTGTGTGAGTGTTTTTTATGTTATCTTTGTTTAAATAGGCAAGTCACTTAAGAACAAACTCTTATTTTTTATGACGGCCAAGGAACAGTGGGTTAACTGTCTTGTTCAGGGGCCGAACAACCTTTTGTGTGACAGGGCAGCGGTGTGTGACAGGGCAGCAGTGTGTGTGTGTGTGACAGGGCAGCGGTGTGTGACAGGGCAGCAGTGTGTGTGTGTGTGAAAGGGCAGCGGTGTGTGACAGGGCAGCGGTGTGTGACAGAGCAGCGGTGTGTGTGAAAGGGCAGCAGTGTGTGTGTGTGTGACAGGGCAGCAGTGTGTGACAGGGCAGCAGTGTGTGTGTGTGTGACAGGGCAGCGGTGTGTGACAGGGCAGCGGTGTGTGTGTGTGTGACAGGGCAGCGGTGTGTGAAAGGGCAGCGGTGTGTGACAGTGGTGTGTGACAGCAGTGTTGTGCGTGTGTGTGACAGGGCAGCGGTGTGTGTGTGTGACAGGGCAGCGGTGTGTGACAGAGCAGCGGTGTGTGTGAAAGGGCAGCAGTGTGTGTGTGTGTGACAGGGCAGCGGTGTGTGTGACAGGGCAGCAGTGTGCATGTGTGTGACAGGGCAGCGGTGTGTGTGTGTGACAGGGCAGCGGTGTGTGTGACAGGGCAGCGGTGTGTGTGACAGGGCAGTGTTGTGTGTGTGTGACAGGGCAGCGGTGTGTGACAGGGCAGCGGTGTGTGACAGGGCAGCGGTGTGTGTGACAGGGCAGCGGTGTGTGACAGGGCAGCGGTGTGTGTGACAGGGCAGCGGTGTGTGTGTGTGACAGGGCAGCGGTGTGTGACAGAGCAGCGGTGTGTGTGAAAGGGCAGCAGTGTGTGTGTGTGTGACAGGGCAGCGGTGTGTGTGTGTGACAGGGCAGCGGTGTGTGTGACAGGGCAGCGGTGTGTGTGACAGGGCAGTGTTGTGTGTGTGACAGGGCAGCAGTGTGCGTGTGTGTGACAGGGCAGCGGTGTGTGTGTGTGACAGGGCAGGGGTGTGTGTGACAGGGAAGTGGTGTGTGTGACAGGGCAGTGTTGTGTGTGTGACAGGGCAGCAGTGTGCGTGTGTGTGACAGGGCAGTGGTGTGTGACAGGGCAGCGGTGTGTGTGACAGGGCAGCGGTGTGTGACAGGGCAGCGGTGTGTGACAGGGCAGCAGTGTGTGACAGGGCAGCGGTGTGTGACAGGGCAGCGGTGTGTGACAGGGCAGCGGTGTGTGACAGGGCAGCAGTGTGTGACAGGGCAGCGGTGTGTGACAGGGCAGCAGTGTGTGACAGGGCAGCGGTGTGTGACAGGGCAGCGGTGTGTGACAGGGCAGCAGTGTGTGACAGGGCAGCAGTGTGTGACAGGGCAGCGGTGTGTGACAGGGCAGCGGTGTGTGACAGGGCAGCGGTGTGTGACAGGGCAGCAGTGTGTGTGTGTGACAGGGCAGCGGTGTGTGACAGGGCAGCGGTGTGTGACAGGGCAGCGGTGTGTGTGACAGGGCAGCGGTGTGTGTGACAGGGCAGCGGTGTGTGTGACAGGGCAGCAGTGTGTGACAGGGCAGCGGTGTGTGACAGGGCAGCGGTGTGTGACAGAGCAGCGGTGTGTGTGAAAGGGCAGCAGTGTGTGTGTGTGTGACAGGGCAGCGGTGTGTGTGACAGGGCAGCAGTGTGCATGTGTGTGACAGGGCAGCGGTGTGTGTGTGTGACAGGGCAGTGTTGTGCGTGTGTGTGACAGGGCAGCGGTGTGTGTGTGTGACAGGGCAGGGGTGTGTGTGACAGGGAAGTGGTGTGTGTGACAGGGCAGTGTTGTGTGTGTGACAGGGCAGCAGTGTGCGTGTGTGTGACAGGGCAGCGGTGTGTGTGTGTGACAGGGCAGCGGTGTGTGTGACAGGGCAGCGGTGTGTGTGTGTGTGACAGGGCAGCGGTGTGTGTGTGTGTGACAGGGCAGCGGTGTGTGTGACAGGGCAGCGGTGTATGTATGTGTGTGACAGGGCAGCGGTGTGTGTGTGACAGGGCAGCGGTGTGTGTGTGTGTGACAGGGCAGAGGTGTGTGTGTGACAGGGCAGCGGTGTGTGTGTGACAGGGCAGCGGTGTGTGTGTGTGTGACAGGGCAGCGGTGTGTGTGACAGGGCAGCGGTGTATGTATGTGTGTGACAGGGCAGCGGTGTGTGTGTGTGACAGGGCAGCGGTGTATGTATGTGTGTGACAGGGCAGCGGTGTGTGTGACAGGGCAGCGGTGTATGTATGTGTGTGACAGGGCAGCGGTGTGTGTGTGACAGGGCAGCGGTGTGTGTGTGACAGGGCAGCGGTGTGTGTGTGTGTGACAGGGCAGCGGTGTGTGTGACAGGGCAGCGGTGTATGTATGTGTGTGACAGGGCAGCGGTGTTTGTGTGTGACAGGGCAGCGGTGTATGTGTGTGACAGGGCAGCGGTGTTTGTGTGTGACAG